>NW_022147484.1:2040610-2058432 GCF_002938485.1 Sitophilus oryzae | reverse complement strand
GCAACTTTGCCCCAATTTAACCATCTTTCTATCTATTACGGTTACCGCGCGAGATACCAATGCTTGTACCTCGAATTTGTAGCATCCTGTATGGTGCGATCAACAATGATTTAAATTAATGCAAAACCTCTCCTGTTCCCCTCGCTAAAGGTCACAGAGGGAAACTCAATGCAAAAATCGTAAATTTAAAGAGGCCGTTTTTATTGCAAACAATAACAACATTCTTAGCAATCCTAGTTAAATATGTATTTTTGTCGACGACACTAGCTTCACTTGGAGCAACAAGGACGTCACGGCACTTCATTGGATTATATGAAATGAGTTAATCACCATTAAATCTTGATGCGATTCGAACCTCCCGAGTCTAAACCAAACCAAAACTAAAGCTTTGTCTTATAAAAACTCGTTGCAGCCTTTTGTACTTAACAACACCACCATTAACGTCGTAAAATCTGTCAAATTCTTAGGGCTTGTTATAAAAAATTCTCTGAAATGGGACATGCATATCGACGCTTTGTCGAAAACATTAAGCTCTGCCTGTTTTGCATTAACATCTGTTTCTAAGGAGCTTAACTTGTCAGTGGCTAGAACTGTTTATTATGCACTTTTTGAGTCGCACCTCAGATATGCCCTTCCATTCTGGGGTACGTGTTGTGCAACTCAATTTGACCGCATTTTCAAGCTCCAGTAGAGAGCTGTTCGATATTCACTGGGAATAACCAGCAGAACTCATTGCCAGGACTTTTTTAAAAAAAATAAAATATTAACTCTTCCTTCCTTATTTATATTTGTGAATCCGTTTTTATTTATATTTTTGAATACGTAAGCATGTATCATCTTCTCAAGAAAGGCCCAAAATAAGACTGGCAATGTAATTTGTATAATGTTTTGTATTCTTTTTTGTTTGTTTGTTTGTTTGTTTACTTTGTTTGTTTACTTTACCTTTGTCTACAAATTGTAAAATTTTTTGACAATAAAGGTATATATTTATTTATTTAGTTCGGAAATAATATATCTACGATATGGCAACTTATAAAACGCTCCAATGCAGGCATTCTAAAGTGGATAACATCACGGTTAAGTGCACGAGTATTCTTATAAAAGTTCAGTAGTTTTAGGAAGTTTAGTTTACACTGTCTTAATTTGTCTTAATCAAAAATAAATAAAGACACTGGAAATCCTAACTTCTTTTAGTTTTAATATGTTAAAAAAACTAGAACTAGTGTGCACCTTTTTTTTCCATAGCAACTGTTCAAATTGCCTCATATCTATCAAAAATAAATAAAAATAAAATAGTACTTTAACCGCAAGGGTAAATTAAATGATACTTTAACAGCGAGGATAGGTTAAAAACTTTATTTCTTCTCGCACGTTTTTTAATTGCTTCCATTTCTGAATATGTTTGTATTCCTTTGCATAAGTTATTCGGGATTTAACTGTAAGTAGTTTGGATATAGCGTTTGTCGCCTCAGCCAGAATATCTGTTGGTAATTTACTTATTTCGTTTCGAGCCATTTCTGGCTCCAATTCAATCAGCAATCGACACAAAAGAGAATTAAAAAATATTGACTCAAAACTGACAACTAAAGATTGTGCTTTATTTATTTGTCAAATTACATAGAAACCAGCGCCAAACCAGTACAATATTTTTTCTATTCGTAATAAATTCCTTGAAATAATAATTTCTGAATACTTTTAAAAAAGTAACTCACTATGGAAAATATTGTTTTATACACGACGTAAAATTTCATTATCGTCTTATATAAAAAATAACTATTTATAGGCGGAGAAAAATAATTTTTAATTAATATATGTTATCGATGAAATGGGAAAAGAGAATTTTACAATGAAGTGCATCGGAGTCCATATTATTTCATTGTTAGTGTCCATTATAAAATCGATGGCAGTAGAAACATTTCTGCCTAGGGCTCAATCACTCTAATCCATTAAACGAAAATGTCAGGTAGAAAAATAAATATTCCAGATAATGCATATATGATATAATAAATATAGTGTACGCAAATTGTGATGAATTAGTGTATTGTTATTATTATTTTTTAAATTTAAAATATCTACTTTATAATTTCCAAATAGTAGAATAATAAATTTATGCTGTAAATAAATAATTGTATACAATTACCTTACAATAAACTAATTACTAGGTATGTTTTATTTTTTTTAAACTGTGTTTTTATATACCCTCAGATGCAAAAAAAACACAACAGTGAATTTTTTTGTCAAGTTTAAAATGTTATACAGGGTTGTTCACCACATACGACACGGAGTATTGTAGCTAAACGATTAGTTTTTTACAAATTGTAACTTTTGAGTTCGTTGAAGGACTATTAGAGCTACAATTTAAAAATATTTTTACAAGATACAAAGTGTCCCAAATAAAAAAAAAAAATATCAAAGTTTAGTATTTTAAATGGAACACCTGTATATTATTGTATTTTTAATTTCTACGATTAAAATAAAGGTAAATTTGATTAAGGTTTATTACACTTAAAACCTTTACCGTTTTGGAAATATTTTCTCTCAATTTTGTGAAATTGCAGTATAAATTCTATGGGCTTCATTTCCCCGAGGGTATCAAAATTTTAATACTAAATATTTACTGAAGTTTATTTATTGATCAGTTATTGTGTTGCATTAATAAAATTATACTTCACCTTTATACAGAGTGTCTAAAAATTTATTTTAAATAATTACTACTAGCCTTTAAACGGCAATAACTTGTTTAATCTAAATGGAACACCCTGTATATTTTATCAGAATCAGATGCACAATTTAATTGTCTATCAAATTGCCATTATACCATTTTTTACCTATCCCTTCAAGTTTTCATAGAAAATGCATTTTCTTATAATTTAGACCTTATTTATCAATATACCCATGGAATATTGACATTTTAGATTGTTTTTAAAACAACAAATCTACAAAATGTACAGGCTAGTCATATTATCGTTTTTAGTAAAATGATAATATTACTAGCCCATTTGTATGCAAAAAGAAAACTATTTAAACTTTATAAAAGTGTATACCTTTAATTAAATATACCACCAGTATTTCTGCCCAAATACTAATTAATTACATACTTAATTGTGTTCGTTAATAAATTATTCTAAATAAATGTGGATTTGAATAGAAATTAATATAATAATAAGTTATGAAAATGAACATTTCTGTTGTTATAAATAAGCATTTGTCAAAAAAATTTTAAGGTGTTGGTTTTTTACCACACTGTCTAATACACATACATAATTCAGTTTTTTAGTATTTGGAGCAATTATTATTAATCAACGCAAACAGTCAATTAATGTAGTTTGAATACTCGAATCATATTAATTGGTCCTCTTTAACAAATATTTAAACAGTTTTTTTATTTTTTAATGATATAAACGAACTATATCGACAATATTAGTATCTGTACTCTTTAAAAATTTGGTACATCTTTAAAAATAATCTAAAATGTCAGTATTCCCTGGGTATATTGATAAATGAGTTCTTAATTACAAGAAAATGCATTTTCTACGGAAACTTGAAGAGAGGTAAAAATGGTATAATACAATTTGAGAGACAATTAAATTGTGCATCTGATTATCATAAAATATACAGGGTGTTCCATTTAAATTAAACAAGTTATTACCGTTTAAAGCTAATAATTATTTAAAATAAATATTTAGACACTCTGTATAAGGTAGTAAAATTTATATTATTGCAACACAATAACTGATCAATAAATAAACCTCAGTAAATATTTAGTATTAAAAACTTTGATACCCTCGGAGAAACGAAGCATTAAAATTTATACTGCAATTTCACAAAATTAAAAATATTTCAAAAACGGTAAGGTTTAAGTGTAATAGATCCTACTCAAATTTACCTTTATTTTAATCATAGAAACTAAAAATGTAATAATATACAGGGTGCTCCATTTAAAAAAATACAACTTTGATATTTTTTATTTATTTGGGACACTCTGTATCTTGTAAAAATATTTTTAAATTGTAGCTCTAATAGTCTTTCAACGAACCCAAAACTTACAATTTGTAAAAATCGAATCGTTTAGCTACAATATTCCGTGTCGTATGTGGTATATTTTTTAATTTTATCCCTATTTTCATGATTTTTTTTAACAATGTGTATATAAATATATCAACTTAAATTCTTAAACTCAGTTTTTGGTTTGTATTTGGCTTATTATACAGGGGTAATTGAAGGGTTATTTTTTATCCTAATTTTAAAACACACCCTGTGCAATAATTTCGTGAGTAACATTTTCTAAAACATTATTTTTCGATAAGAACCATGTCCCCTGAGCATTTTCTTTTTTGATACATGTCAAATACACATGCCTTGGTTAATTTTAAGAGCTAAATGAACTTGCCACCAACAATTTACAATTTTTTCAACTATCATTATTTTAAGATGATACTTTTCAATATCATCAATGGTGGCTTTCTAAGGGACTATTGTAGTAAATGTCATGTCGACACTGATTAGAACTACCGGGTACGTCTCGAAAGTGACTCTCACCCCTATAACTTTTTTATTTTTTTCAGATAAAAAATTGAGATTTGGTGTGGTAGTATATGACATAAATTAGGATTGATTGACGTATTCAATTGTTTTCGGTCACTTCCTGTTTCACCGGAAATGACTACAACTTTTGATTCTTAAATGGCACCCTCAGCATTTTGTGACTTTAGTCGATAGAAAATGACACTTTGAAGAGATTGAAATATCATATGTCAACTTTTAGCATTTTTGAAGTGTCTGTAGACGTCGCACGGTGGGGTATTAGCATGAAAAAGGTGATCGAAATTTGAAAAAGCAAATGTGTTTAAGATTTCCCAAAAAAAGATAAATGATAAGTTAAATCATGTCTGCAATGAATGGCGTTGCTATGGGTGTGTTTAGTTGCATTCATTTGTTTCAACGAAACGTCAAAGTTGTTACTTCTCACAGATAAGAGGTAAATGGCCAAATTTTATGTTTAAAATTCTAAATTGTTGTTGTTCTTGTGCTCTTTTTACGTTTATATTATTGTTTTGATTGAAAATGGCTCAGCAAGCTGCAGGTATGTATTCTACAAAAACGTATTATTTATTTTGATATTCCCTATACTAACGATTTTTTTTGCAACTAAAAATTAGGCGTTCAGAAAATTTGATTAAATTTGTGACATTTTTATTATACTTAGAGATTTAGTTGCGCATTTCGAGGAATCCAGCATATTGTCTATATACGTTTTACTTAGTAAACATTGGGCTTTCATACAGCAAAATAAAATACTGCGACTTTTTGCGATTTTGCTGATAAAATGAAAAAAACATTCTTGGTTTCCTCTAATTTGCCAATCAGTGATATACTAATGCGAGGTGTAAACCGCGATGGCATTGTTGTGTACAAAGCGATCGCATTAGTGCCATTAGCAGTATAGCACAGTTTGGCATTAGTAGCGATTTTAGTGGTATGGGCATTGCTCGCGGATCAGTCGTAGCATTAGTAGTATTATAGTTGCGATATTACTACTGGCATTAGTGGCATTGTCCGTGGAAACACTGGAACAGTGATTTTTCTTTCTTTTTTTAGAATCGACGAATTATCCTTTATTTCGTTCATATTATTTCCTCTTTAATTGAAATTACCAATAATTTATATAAGGTCTACATAAAAAAATTTCGATCAACTATCTGTGTCAAATACCCCACTGTGCGTCGCACAGAGAGGATTTTTTCCAAATTCGTGGCCAAAATGATTTTTGTAGCATAAACTTACTATTTCTTTTCGAAGCTAGTATTTACATTAAAAGTGAGTCATATTTACTAAGAAAATGTTTATTATACACTTTGATGCTATACAGGGTGGTAAAAAATTGCAAAGTTCGAAACAGAGGTAATATTAATTGTTAGAAGAAAATATTCAGTAGTTTTCATCTTTAAACATGTATTTTTTGCAAATTGTTCTTATGTTTTCATTTTCATTACATATAAATTTTAAGGGAGTGTACAACCCCTAAAATATGTTTTATTTTAAAAATTGGTTAATTTTGCAGAAAAATGGTTGAACACGTATTTTCTATCGCTTTTCACCAAAATCAATAGTTTTTTAAATAAAAAATATTTAAGAGGTTCATCCCTTAAAATTTGGGTTTTGAAAAATACCCTACTTATTGAACCTCTACACCTAACAATCTATACGTAAGCCAAAATTCAGCTTTTTACTCCCATTTGTTTCAGCTTGATGAAAAGGGGGTTGTATTCACCCCCTATGGGACAATCGTTGTGGAAAAAAATATCTTCGTATGTCAAAAACAAAAATAAAAATACGTGTTCAAGCATTTTGTCGCGAAACCAGTGGTTTCTTAAATAAAAAACATTTCAATATTGAAAGGATAGTTACAACCCTTTTAAATTCAAGTTTTATAAAATTCTTTCTTATTGTTCGCCTACTTTGTATAAGAAACCTGTGTGCAAAATTTCGAGTCTCTAGACCCAGAGGTTTAAGCTGTGCATTGATATGTGCCTATATCCGTCACTTACAGTCACTTTCACAGACATTTTTTTAAGTGTCCGTTAACTAAAGGACAATTAAATTTAAAGGTTCCATTTATTTGACGTGACGTACAGGTCATCAATCAGTGTTAAAATGGCACTTAAAAGACCCTTAACATAACGGTCTCTTAAAAGAAATGTTGATGCAAGTGGCTGTTAGTGTGTGTGTGTGTGTGAGACAGTTTATTCTATTATATAAGTAGATTTCACATTACGTTTAGAGCCAAAAATCTGTTATTTTGAACAGATTAGCAAAAACTAGCAGTCACTTTTAACACAGATAATAAGATTAAGCATTGATAAATAAGACAGTGAAAAGCATTGAGCTTAATACACATTAATAGGGTACCAAATGCTTAACCGAATGAACGCTTAATTTTTTCTTTTTTCATTTTGAACAATAGAAAACAAAACCAATAAAAGTTTATATATGCATTTTTAAAGTACTACTAAGTAAAATATTATATTATTCTACATACATAAAGGTACACAATCCATGTTTCACTTTTCGCAAAAAATTATTGGAAACACAATAAAACCAAACGTCATTAATAACGAAAATTTAAGAATGACAGCCAGCATAACATTTTGTCTTGCCAAAGCTAACTTTGGATCAACGTAACTAGAGAATACGGTAAAAATTTATAATAATTTTTTTTAGCTTAATAGATAGATATGTTGCCTGTCGTTTCAAATATTAATTATGAGAATATTGCTCATTTCAGAATTTTAAATTTTGACCACGAATTTGGAAAAAATACCCTCTGTCGTCGCGTCGGTTAATAATGTTAATAAAGTTGTGTTGTTTTCCCATTCTTCTTCAAAGACCAAACGAATATTCATAATTTCGGCCATCTTCAACAAGATCAATGATTTTTGCATAATCTTCGACACTAAGAACCATGTTCAATCGTACATAACAATAATCACCAATGCCACATTGTCATTATAAAAAATAACATCAAAAATACCTGATAATTGAAAAAATTGCAAAATGTTTTGTGTAAAGTTTATTTTCCTCTTAAAAATTAACCATAGGTATATGTTGACATGAGTCAAAAATAAAATATTCTTAGTTTTAAATTCCTCACGAAATTATTGCACAGGGTGTTTTAAAGATAGGGTAAAAAACAACTCTTTGATTAACCTTGTATAATAAGTCAAATATTAAAGTTTATAATAAACTGAGTTTACGAATTAAAGTTAATCTATACTAATATATAAAATCCTTAAGTGACTGACATACTGATTAATCACGATCCTGCTCAAACCACTCAACGTAAGAAGCTCAATTTTGGCATACAGTCCAAGTGGTAACCAGCTCAAGGTGGAACTCAAGAACTTGGAAGATTCCATCCGCAACCTGGAATGGAAATCTTGCAACGGTCTAAGACACTCGAAGAAGTTTCTGAGGGCTTATGATCAAGAAAAATCACAGATCTTCCTGGTTTAAGGCGAAGAACAATCTTCGGATTGTCACGGGGTTTTAACAGGACACTGTCTCCTCAATGAACACCTCAGTAGATTGAAACTAAGAAAAACGGCGAAATGCAGATTCTAGTGGGAAGATGGGAAACACCAGTACATCTCATCACTGAGGTGCGCCGAGACGACAACCATTCGTGCCATGAATTTGGTACGACTGATATTGGAGATGGAGAACTACCTCTATAAACGTCCCAGATACTGGCTTTGTCAAAGCCCTGGGACTGTATGATGAGTTATGACTCAAGAAAGGGGACACAATGGATCTGTAAGGTCGCAGGTGATTAACCTCCCCACTCTTCTTCTTCTATTTTGGCATACAGGTTGATTCTAGGGTGTAGAGGTTCGATAAGGAGGGATTTTTCGAAATTCCAGTTCCAAGAGGGTGAAACCACCCCTCAAATATTACAATATTTTTTATTTAAAAAACGGTCAAGTTTCCGAAAAAACGCTTAAACACGTATATTTTATTTTGTTTTTTTACATATTTCAAGATATTTTAAAAATGTATACAGGGTGTTTCGGAAAATCTGGCCATTGATTAATCACGATCCTGCTTAAAGCGCTTGACGTAAAAAGCTGATTTTTGGAAAACAGATTGACTTTAGGGTGTAGAGGTTCGATAAGAAGGGATTTTTCGAAACTCGAATTTTAAGGTAGTGAAACTATCCCTCAAATATTAAAATATTTTTTATTTAAAAACCGGTGAGTTTTTTTGGAAAAACTCTTAGACATGTATATTTTATGTTGTTGTTTTACATATTTTAAGATTTTTTATAAATTTATACAGGGTGTTTCATGTTCATCAAATATGACCATTGAGTAATCACGATTCTGCTTAAACTGCTTGACTTTTAAAGCTGATTTTTGGCAAACGGATTGACTGTGGGGTGTAGAGGTTCGATAAGGAGGGGTTTCTCGAATCTCAAATTCCAAGAGGGTGAAAACGCCCCTCAAATATTACAATATTTGTTATTTAAAAAACGGTTAGTCTTTCGGGAAAACGCTATGGACAAGCATAATATATTTGGTTTTTTTACATATTTTAAAATTTTTTAAAAAATCATACAGGGTGTTCCAAAAAGTTGGGTAATTCCTTAACCACGATTCTGCTTAAAGTGCTTGACGTAAAAAGCATATTTTTGGCAAACGGATTTTTCGAAAGTCAAATTCCAACGAGATGAAACTACCCCTCAAATATTACCAAGTTATATAATAATATCGCCATATTGTTTTTTCTCATGCTGACATAAATGTGAGAAAATTGTATCCAGTCTGTATGTTAATGGAAATTGTTGCTTTGCTTTATCATCACCATTACAAATGATTAATTCGACGCGAACGAAGTCGCTGGTACACGCTAGTATATTTATATATACACAATATTATAAAAAAAAATAACAACATATATAACAATATAAAAAATATATAATCCTGAGCAAACATTTTTCCGTTGCGTTTTTTTTCATCTGAGTGACAGACATCTGAGTATATGACAACATGTGTGGACATAAACTTATTTTCGATAACTGGATAATAAAAAAATACTTTAAGCTATTTTTTTAATGAACACTGTGTAAATAAAGAAATTGATTATTTCTTTTTTTAGCAAATAAATGCTTAATGCACTTCTACTTGCACCTTGAAAACAAAGCTATACAAATACCCCAATGCTGAACTGTCAAACAATACCGCGCCAGTGCTTGTGAAAATATTATCGAAAACACATAGTCATTCCCCTAATAAAGTTTTAAAAGCCAACAATGGACGTCGCTGCTGCAATTGTTGGCTTATCGTGTTAAAATCAACTTCGACTTGGCACAAAGTCATTCATTGAACTGAGGCCCGTGTTGTGCAAAACTTTCTGCGATTACTTTGTATCGGGACATTGCGAGGCTTGGCTCTTTGTTGCCAGCGTCGGCACAATATTACTGTTAGAGTATAGTGGGTTACAATTTAATCACGATAATTCATAGAGGCAAAGTTTTTTTTAATTACATGCACATATTATGTAGGGGATACAGCCAGCAATAAGTAGGTCTCAAAATTAATTTAGCAAAAACTAAAGTAATATATGTACAGGGTGTCCCATTTTAGTTGAAATCATACAGTATCTCCGGTATTCGTGAAGATAGAAGGGCGCGGTTTGCACAAACCTGTGACACTTTTTTGTCAAACGAAATATGCCGTAAACAACATTTTCATAGCCTTGTTCGTTTCTCAGCAATAGGGTATTTTTGAAAATTTTGCAATTTGGGACACCCCCTGTATCTCTGTTACTGTTAAAGGCATGGAGAAGGTGAAAACTGTTTATGGTAGAACATATTACGTAGAACACAGTGGCGTAGTCTGTTATTCTACTAAAAGAATATTTTTAAAGATATAAACTAAAGTTATGTTTTCTTAAATGGAACACCCTGTATATTTATAAATTATATGATCTGGCTTGCCATAAGCTTCTCAAAAATGTATATCACTCTATATTTATTTTCACTATTTAGTGCAATATTGCAAATTTATTAGTAGGCCATGATTGATAATAAAAGAAACTGAAGAATTATTAAAAGTATACTGTATATCTGTCTCTTATTTAATTTTGATAGCCACTAATAAATTCTTTATACAGGGTGTCCCAGAAATAAGTGCAAGTATTTTAAGAGGTGGTAGATCTCGATAAAAGAAACATATATTTTCTCTTTATCGTTCTTCAAATAAGTCCAAAATAACGGAGTTGTTTTACTTTGAAAATTTCCAAAAAAAAAATGATTTTTTGCTAAAATTTTGAGAACCACTGGATTTTAATAATGCAATCTTTTGGATATCTGCAAACCCATCCCGTTATAATAAATTCCGTAATAAACAAATAAAAATATATTCAAAGATTCAGGAGTAACAGTTCAAAAGTAAAATATATCAATTCCAAATAAAATTTTAATACTTGTATGACTATTTTAGTAAATATCATTCTGATTTTTTTGGTATTTATCAAGGCCTACTATAAGAAAATGATATATTTTAAATATTGCAGTAAATAATGAAAATAAATATAGAGCGATATATATTTTTGAGAAAACAAAAGATGTTATCGTGGGGACTATAATAAAAGAGAAGAACGAAATTATTGGGCAAACCTACAGTAAGATTAGCCATGATACAGGGCTAAAATACGACTACCCGTAGACACTTAGTGTTTCTGCCTTCCGGCTTCATCAATACGGGAGGAATCAGCAACGATGAACTAGCGATCCTGCAAAAAGAAAAGGGGAAGCAAACGAGGCACTAGGCACAATTTGCAGCCTGGTTAAGCAGTAGCTCACAACTTGAAGCGTTACTACCAAAAAACCGCTGCGGAGGTAGTTCAACATACCTCGCCGCTATCACCTTGGCCCAGAGAAAACAATAAACAAAAGATGTTATCGTGGGGACTATAATAAAAGAGAAGAACGAAATTATTGGGCAAACCTACAGTAAGATTAGCCATGATACAGGGCTAAAATACGACTACCCGTAGACACTTAGTGTTTCTGCCTTCCGGCTTCATCAATACGGGAGGAATCAGCAACGATGAACTAGCGATCCTGCAAAAAGAAAAGGGGAAGCAAACGAGGCACTAGGCACCATTTGCAGCCTGGTTAAGCAGTAGCTCACAATTCGCAAGCGTTACTACCAAAAAACCGCTGCGGAGGTAGTTCAACATACCTCGCCGCTATCACCTTGGCCCAGAGAAAACAATAAACAAAAGATGTTATCGTGGGGACTATAATAAAAGAGAAGAACGAAATTATTGGGCAAACCTACAGTAAGATTAGCCATGATACAGGGCTAAAATACGACTACCCGTAGACACTTAGTGTTTCTGCCTTCCGGTTTCATCAATACGGGAGGAATCAGCAACGATGAACTAGCGATCCTGAAAAAGAAAAAGGGGAAGCAAACGAGGCACTAGGCACCATTTGCAGCCTGGTTACAGTAGCTCACAATTCGCAAGCGTTATTACCAAAAAACCGCTGCAGAGGTACTCCAACATACCTCGCCGCTATCACCTTGGCCCAGAGAAAACAATAAACAAAAGATGTTATCGGGGACTATAAAAGAGAAGAACGAAATTATTGGGCAAACAGCAATACGTAACTGAACGATAACCATAGATTTAGGAAGAACAGATATCACATTATGCATTTTAACCCGATCAAACATTCGGAGGTTGACTACGTACTGTAAAAACCAACTGAGATAGAGAAGGCGACATTGCCACATATCAAATTTGCGCCTATCTACTTAGTTTGATTTGCAGAAAAGGTGAATTTAAAACCTTCACCGCATCAATAAATCTCAATTTCTTAATTAAATTAATAGTTTATTTTTAAAGAAGCATGCGTAATAATATGTTATTAACCAGAGGATATATGCGTTACTATTAAAGGACAGCAAAATATAAACACTAAATCACCACAATACACCAACTGATGAGATTAGATGCATATGAAAGCATCAGAATTAATAAATGTAAAGATAGTATGAACAGAGTCAACGGTCCAGTTCCTTCAAGTTCTTTGTTCCTACTACTCTAGTGGCGGAAATCTAACTGTTACGCTCAGTTGGCTCTGACTCGGTTGGCTAGATTTTGCCACGCCCACTCGTTGCCCACTGAGCGTGTATACAAACGCTCAACTTGTAGATTGTACTTTAGTTTATAATCATCTGCTGATGATGCTAACATGGTTAGCGAAACGCGCGTCCAGTGTAAAAGTAAAAGTGTTTTGGTGTATTGTGGTGATTTAGTGTTTATATTTTGCTGTGTAACACCAAAGGTTCCAACCCTCAACTGTAATTAAAGGACATGTTTACTGTTTAATGTGCTGAAACGTCTAGAACTATTGGCAACGTCGCTGCTAGTCTTCCAGAATGAAATGAGCTGTCCGTCCCACCACCCCTCGCGACGGCCCATGGTCCGTTATAGCGTACTACGTTTAGCCTTTGGTTTAGCTTACGGTGTGTTTGAAGTCGGAATCAAGTCCGAAGTTAACTTTTTAGTGTTTTTCAATAGTTTTTGTTTTTGTTTAATGTACTTTTGAATCTGCGAATTTTCAATATGGTACGACAGTGTCAAATGTGTGGACAAATAAGCTCAAATTACCCGAATTTGTCTTTTCACAGGTAGGTATTGTTCCCGCCGCGCCGTAATCGCCGTACATAGGCGTTCCACAAGGGAGCCTCTCACAATTAAAATAATTTCCAATTATATTTGATGAAATTTGATCTATTAAAACAAGAACGTAGTAGCCGGTAATTAAATTATAATTCGTCTCAATTACTACCTAAGTGTTGTAGATCATAACAAATTTGAATATAAACGTTACATTTGAAACTTTATTATAAGCCAGAAAGTGACATTTTTTTCTTAAAATTGCGTCCTATTTTGGTCATTATATACGATATTCTAAAGGAATTTTGCTCAACAAATAAACAAAGGTGTTTACCCGACCTTTTTTACATTTTATTGCTTTATTATATCTGCCCCTTCGGCCTTGTTTAGACAATTTTTTACCACCGTACAAATACATCTTCCTAGAGTTATTTGTACGGTGTGTTTAACTTTTTTTAGAATGGGACGAACTGTAAATAATTCTTAGGCTACTAGTTTTATACATACCTATATAGAGAGCGACCCAGGCCTCCAAAAAAGCTTTTTACCTATTACGTTTTTGGTTTGTGATTTTTATTTCAATTTTTTACATAAGATGGGGGCCATTGTAACGCACATTTTCAAAATATTTTTGTCAACATACAGGGTGATTCAAACCGCAACACATATGCTTAATACAGTTCATGAAGATTAGGACATTTAACTAAAATTTGATTATCTGATGAAGCAGACAGAAATCCCATACTGTAGCACACAGATTTTATACTTTTAATGATAAATGCCTTCTATTGCGAGACTAAAAGGCAATTGCCTCGTATCAGAGCCATCATAATACAAGAAGAAGACCGAAAGAGAGAGAGTCAAATCTTGTTCTATATTTTCAAAAAAAAACACAATTTTCTCATTAAATATTGATTTTAGGTATAGGAAGTTATTAATAATACAAGATTAAACAACTATTACTCAGTACTTCACAGAAAGCTATCGATTGCGAACTAACTAAATCGTTACTAATTAGGTACTAATTTTGAAAAGTTCTTTTTAAGATAAAAAAAAGGTAAAACTAAAACCTAAACTATCATTTGAGATTAAACGGGAAGTTCTAATTAATGTTGCCTATTCTAAACAAGAAAAATTTATTTATAAGTTAAGTTTTATAACATTCCTAATTAAATTTGGGCGAAAAGAATATTTCTGTTTACTGTAGGTAATTTTCTCAGGAAAATACGTAAACAAAAATGACTTTTTAAGTCAAAAAGTCAAAAGAACAAGTTATTCTAAAAAGGACTGTCCTTTTCAAAAAGGACAAGTGGCAACCCTAGGTATTTTTGGAATGGAAATTTAATGGCAAATCTACAACTTTGTCAAATGTCTAAAAATGTGCCTAAATGCCTCCATATTCTGAAAAAAATGAAAGAAAAGAATACAACAAACAAACCTAATATAGAACTGTTTCGGAAGCCTGAGTCACCCTGTAAATATTCAAAAGTAACTGAAAGTTTATATAGAAGTAACTGAAAGTTTAAATTGAAAATCCACGTTGGAGCGATTTTCGAAAACTACTAACGTTTCAACATAAGTATATGTGGGATATTAATTGTATTATTATATTAGACCTTATAACAAAACTCATCTGACGAAAAGTGTTAATGTAGTATATTAATATGGAGTAAAAAATTTTACTAATTACTTTACTTTTACTTTACTAATTAAATTCGTTCCAAAAACGATACGCCACTGGCCAGTAGAACAATCCAAATGCGCCTAGTTGCCGGGGTCGGAAATTTTAGACTTCTCTGTCTCTTCTGTCCTTGTTTGACACATTGGAATGTTTGATACACTACCAACGAGTATTTATGAATGAGATGTTCGGTCTATCTTTATAATGTCTTTGGTATTAACAGTATTTTTATGTATTGGCAACATTAATAGTAAATAATGTAATGTAATAAAATCTTAGGGGTAGGCGCCACTGATAAGTTTTATTGTTTATATCTATTTTTAAGGTTAGGTTAGGCCAAAGTTAGGCTAATAAACATTTTTTTTTTTGACAGTGGTTTGGACTTTGTTCTTCATTTTAACATTAAATATATTATATTGCAATACACATAAATATGAGCCGTTGATTTTATTTAAACGAAAATTGATGGAAAATAACAAGGAATATCATCGTTTTCTAAAAATGAGATAGATTGGCTATACACAATAATTATAAACTCGATATTTGGAAAATGAGTGGCGGATAAAAGTTACATTAAGCTACAAAATATAGATAAGTTAGATAAATTTTTAGCGAGGACCGCAACACTTTGGAAGTCGGAACTCGGTTACAAAATCGCGGATTTTGTCGCGGTATTTTTTCTGGAACGGTCGCTATTGTAACGCGACTCATGTGGAACAGGTATTCCCATCACTACTTGAATGTAAGATATTATTAATTTAAAAAAATAAGATATTTAATCATCAAATTCTTGCGAATTAAGTACGTATGATAAAAAACAGAGTCAGAGTTGGCTTGGAAATGATGAGCGATGAAACTCACTTATATATAAAAATCATCAGTTACCTTTTTTCATGCCAACTATGAAAAAACATTGTTTTGAAAAAATGTTGCACATGGAATGGAACGCACAAGATAGAATAAAAATGTTAAAATTTTAATATATTGACCAAATGCCAAAATAATTTTTTTCTGAGAGAGAGGAGTTTTTATTTCATGGCAACATATCCTATTATAGATTTTGACAGCTCTAATTTCTTTATCAATATAATTGGACACAAATAAAACACTATAGTTAGCTACATTTAAAAGAAAAAGTAATTTATGTAATAAGGTGAAACTCCCTAAACTTCGCCTAGGACACAGTACATTCCGTTTTCAAAATTTAAATTATACATGATTAAAAAAAATAAACAGACAAATTCTTTCCTTAATATCCATTATTATAGGATCAACCTAATTTTGGGGCTATCGATATTCTCAACACTACTGCTGCTTCTCTACCACTTTTTTCTACCTTTATTGCCGTGCTTCTTAATTATTGTTCATGTCCAATAAGCATCTACAAAATATATAATATTATATTTAATTAATACATCTGTGATTTATAAATCATATTTTGTATTAAAACGTTATGGCAAATATTAAGATATCTTAACATTTGCTTTCCACACCAAAGCATAATAATATTGTAATATTAAAACAAAAAATATAATAAAAAATATCTTGTTAAAACATTTTGATTTTTTTGCATCATAATGTAAATTTAATATATGTGCTATTTTTTAGAAAAGTAAAAAATAGTGAAAATACGTTCAGTTTTAGGGTTTTTTTATTTCTCTCACGTAAAAATAAGTTCATGCACAAAACGTTAATAAAAGAACGAATGAGCGATCTTCTTGTAGTGTTTTGTTATTTATATTCAAAGTTAAAGATCCCAAAAAAAGGCCGACTGCTGGCGAATCGACCCTATATCCTTGGTGGATATCCTCAAGATATCTATAGGATTGTGCTGTGTTATATGGGCTATCACCATTTTTTCATAAAAAATATGTGCCTACATTTTGCTAATACAGTAACTTGATGTTTTAGAAAAATTGATACAAAAATTATAACCACATTAAAAAAAAATATATTAAATGTTAAATATTATTACCTTTGTTGCATTGATATCTGCTATAAGACTGTATAAATTAAAGTGGATTGCGTAAATAGTTATTTACTGTTACCTCTTTACTAGATTTTATCAAAGTTATTTTTATGAATTTTTTTATTTGTAATTGAATATAGGACTATCTGTCATTGTAGAATAATTTAATACATAAATCAGAAATAATAAAATAAATATGTTGACTGCAAATAAATAAAAAAATAAACCGCTTGGGTGTAATGACATGATATAATATTCAAATAATATTCATAGGTTTAAAACCTTTTTAAAACCATCAAATAAGAATATCAATACCTAAATGATTATGAATTTATGTTTTTAATGTATATGAATGATAATGATACAAGGATAATATTATGATCCGATCACAATGATAATACCTTATTACTTCACAATCTCCATTAAGTAGGTATCTTTCCTGTATTTTACACATAATTCACATCACTGGAATTTTGATATTCGTCAAGATAAATCTAAAAATCTTAAAATATAAATAATATTATAAGTCTTTTATCTATGAATATAAAATTCATCATAGAATTTGTATTGTTACTGTACCAAAGATACTGTATTATAGGTACATGCTACATTTACCTGTAATCCTTGTTTATGAAATATTGTATATATAATGCTGAAATAGAAGAAAATCGAGTAGAATGATATCATAACTCCATGCCGCTTTTGAAGATGCGCTAAAAGACCTTTATCAGTAGGAAAGAATACAAAGCAGCCTTCTAAACTTTTATAAATATTTAACTGTCCTTCATATACTCTGTTTTTTTTTCTCAGGTAAGATTTCGACAGACGATGACAGAAGAAAAGCAGATGACGTCCCATACCAATCTATTTATTTTACTAAAAAAAGTTTCTAATAATTTTTAAATTAACTATGGATGGGTTTAAATATCAATCCATCATGCGTCGTCTCTTGTTGTTTTTAAGCAGTTTTATTGGTTTATT